>NC_091181.1:27135782-27144903 GCF_040958095.1 Procambarus clarkii
AAGCACCTCGTGGTTTTCTCGTTAACCGAGTGGAAGCTCGTCAATTGAGACAAATTTTATGTGAGTGGCTCGCTTAATACCTGAAATGCTCGTAGAAGGGGGCTGTTCATCACCCGAGGTTCCTCTATATTTGTATATACTTTATGAGCTCGCTTATCTGAATATTTGGGTTGTCCAGTGAAAATTGTGGCCAGATATTTTTCTGGCAAAACTTCGCCATATCCAAATAGCAATTCAGATAACCGGAGATTTTGCAGGATATTGCAGACAGGCATAGAGTCTAAATCACGTCTGGATACGTTACATGAAACTTAACGTTTCATGTTTCTGCAAACTTCACCATATCCGGACAAAAATCAAGAAAAACTGGGGATTTTGCTGGATACCACAGACAGGGATTGGGCCATACTGTATTACTCATGTACAGCAGTGAAGCAGTGGCCTGAGACATGGTGTATGGGAGGTGTTGGGGTGGCTGGTTTCAGGGTAGGGGTGTCGGGAGAGAGAGGGATGAGTCAGGAGGGACAGTCTGGGGGATGAGGGGCCTTTGATCTGTAATGTATAGAATAACCAAGAAATATGTTAGAACAATTCATTACAGCAAAACTAAAGAAACTATCTACATTATAACATACAAATCTCTTAAAAAACTTTGTGTACAGGCTGAAGACTGTAGTGTCCTGTTAAAATTTGTTTTGTTTTTTCCACCTGGCAGCCTTCGTAATGTGCCTGCCTGCCCCAAGTGGACCTGTCCAGGATAGAAATGGCCTGGTCATAATGGCCAGGATAGAAATGGCCTGGTCATAATGGCCAGGATAGAAATGGCCTGGTCATAATGGCCAGGATAGAAATGGCCTGGTCATAATGGCCAGGATAGAAATGGCCTGGTCATAATGGCCAGGATAGAAATTGCTACACAGGCCATGTGCTCTTAACCTTCATGTTATACCACAGTGCTGTGTCATTAGTGAAACATTTTTAAAATAATTTTTTTGGTTTTAGTAGAAGCAGAAATCATTCTGGAGGTGTTAAGAGGAAGGTTGTGCTAACCATTAAACATAAATTACACGTTATAGAACTCTGTGAAAATGACCAGTCAGTTGTGAGTGTTGCCAAGAAATTTGGTATAGTCGCCAGTACTGTCTGTGATATAAAGAAACAAGATGAATACATGAAATACATAGCAAGCAGTGATTGAGGGTGCAGAAGAAAAACTCTGAAGTCTTCACACAATGTACAGATGAAGCTGAAAAGTGGTTTACTCAGCACTGCACAGATGGTGTAACAATTTGCAGTGTAGAAATAAGATATGCTGGAAGCAGGTTTGCAGCTAGCCAGTGAAGCCTTACCAGAAAACTAAGAACCTTCAACCAGTGAAGGTTCAGCAGCTGGCAGTCAAAACTGACCTTGCCAAGCTCATGTACCGTACATACGTTTTAGAGTTGTGTTAGGTTAGGTTATGTAATTTTTCAAGAATTATCGATTATAAAATACAGTACAGCACTGTTTGCAGCATCAATCAAGAAGACGAACTACAACAAGATAAGCTGAAGTTTGTTTTAAAATACAGTACTGTAATGGTATATTTTTTAATTAGTGAGTGTGTGTGTGTGTGTGTGTGTGTGTGTGTGTGTGTGTGTGTGTGTGTGTGTGTGTGTGTGTGTGTGGAAATTCAAATTATGTTGGTTATGGCACAAAAAATTGCAAATATGTTCACTTATGGATTTCCCTGGTAAAAATCCTGCTTATCCACATGTCTGGCTTATCTCGTGGGGGTCCTTCCCATATAATTCAGATAAGTGAGCTTAAACAGTACCTTGAACAGTACTGTATTTGCCAACTGATGAGGAGCACTACACACCTTGACCTATGGAGTGGTGGGTGCTGTTATGGATGACTGCTTGAGTGTGGTGGTGCATGTTTATCTGTGATACTATGCATTGTGAATAGTGAAATGAATGTACGAGGGATATTTTTCATTTCTGTTACTTTATATCTACAACCTTATTTTACTATACAATATTTTTCATCACATTTTTCCAAGCTCGTGCTGTCCCATCCCATAAAAGCAGGAAATGGGGTAACGCTAATGTATCCATGCATGTTCTATTGTCATACAACAAATTCACTATTAAGCTTGATTCAAACAAACCTGCAATATCCACATATATGGGGATAAGCGAGTTGTAGATTGACGGTGAGAAAAATTCTTTCCAGTCCTCTAAAAGTTTGGGGGGATATTTCTCCTTTTCTGATTGATCAAATGTCAACTTTTCCATGAATTCACTGACACAACCAATACATTTACACACTGCACATGTAAAGATTCCTGTCACAATTTCTTTGTCAGCACTCTGGAAAAGTAAAATAAAAGTGGAATGACAAATATTTATAGATCCAACAGCATATTTTAATATTGTGTACAGTATCATAAAATTGTGCAAGCAAAATATAATTATTCTCACACCCACAAATGTTAAACGATGTATACAAATTTGCGTGCGATATAACTATCTCAAACAAACTACTCCTCTAGGTAAAACAAAAGGATAAATATTTTTTGGAATATATAAGTAGCTTTTATCTTCTGGATCTTCAGTTGATACAGCACCCAGAAAACTTATTTAAAAGCTAATACTTCACTTCTAACAGCATAAACTAAAATGATGCACGTGAAACACACCTGCCTTGGTCAAAATGTTTAAGGAAAACAATTACTGTTGGAATAAAGATCATTACTTGAAGTGGAGGTGTACTGTACATAACAAGTAATTACACCTTCATTTACGCATATGCTCGAGTCATGACTATTGGCCACGGAGAATGGGTAATACTCTACACCTGACTATTATGCAGCAGGGGATTATTGTACTACAGTATAATGATGCACAGCTGCTGTAATCAAATCTAATAATGACATATACACTTACTTGTATGCAAGGCCTATCAAACTCCATGTTCACATAGGAAAGCTTAGAAGCAGAGGTGTTGAATCCTTTAAGAACCATGTACACACAATATCAGTGACACTAATGATCATTACCAAAGTACAGAAAACCCCGATTTCCTTACCTTCCTTGATTCCTCAAGAGACTGTACCCAAGAAGAAAGTAGGCACAGAACAAAGTCCCAGTGGGATGGCTCAAGGTAAATTGCATGTCTCTTAATCAGCACAGTCACTAGTCGCACCAAAGAACATGTGAGAACGATATCCTCCCATGCCATACCAGTAACGTCTCTGAAACAAACTTTCTGCTCTAATATACACGTAAAATATGTAACTTAGATATAACCTTATATGTTCATACAGGTAACCTTTTTACAAACTTTAACTATGAAAAACATTAAATTGTAAACTATATAAGGGTGCAATGGTGTAATGACTCTTATATCATAACAAAGTCTTTGTGTGAAGCTCAATTTTGATTGGGTAAAGACGGTTGTTGTGGCACTTTTGTAAGCTGATGATAACCAGTGAAGTGTTAATGTAAATTTTGGGGTTGTATAGGCTATAGCTTGAAAAGATATCAAGAATCTGTAATCTTAATAACTTGAGTGATAAAATTATCCAAGAATGATAGACTGCACATATATGTATGTATGTATGTATGTATGAATGCATTATGATTATATATAATTGTACTCTACATCTATCTATTGTAATAAATCTGAAACATTGTGTTAGTGCAGAACTGTGCAACTAACTGTAGTGTTAGTGTTCTACAGAACAAGAACTATGCTCATGGTATCCTGTCAACTTTGCTTATTTTCTAATACATGTACAGGGTATTGTAATTTACTTTTAGAATGTATTTTGTTTTTGTTACACACCACCAACTCTTTGAGACATTCCAACAGTTTACCTTTCAATTTGTAAACTGGAAGTCTGTTTCACGGAGAATTTGTAAAAAAGTAATAGGCACTGTGGAAAAAATCAGTGATTGCACTATTGCATACAAATAAAAGTGAATGTAACCAGCATAAAAAGTTATAGAGGCATTAGTTTACTAAATAATTACTTAAGTGTAGTTACCCATTGATGATTCTGAGGTTCAACATTCCTATGGCCCGGTCTCTGACCAGGCCTCCTGGTTGCTGGCCTGATAAACCAGGCTGTTCGATGCGGCTGCTCGTAGCCTGACGTACGAGTCACAGCCTGGTTCACCAGATATCCTTGAAAGGTGCTTTTTTGAACACTGCGAGAGGTCTGCCAGTTATACCCTATATGTGTAGGGTGAGTGTGTTGAGAAGTCTTGGGACTTTGATATTGACTGAGTTCTCTCTCAGTGTCTAAGTTTTTGCATCAGCTTTACCACCACCTTTGTGAAGTGGCACAATCTCTGCTGTTTCATGTCAGGGTACATGAAGGGTACGTGGACCCTGTACATGTACAGGGTAGATACACCAGTATCTACTCTTTGTCTCCAAAAGTTGTTTAGGGGATGTGATAGTGGTTTTTTGCAATTCTTTATCAATATAGAATTTCAGAAGTCTGGCCTGGTGCATAGGCATGCTGTTTATGGATGCTTGAAAGTCGAGTGTAGTTAGGGTAGCATCTGATATATGGTTTGATGGTGGTGTCACATTCACAAAGAATTCATTTGGATTACTAATCTGCAATGTGTTCAAGGAATCACTAAAAACAGAATCGTACTGTAACCTCAGTACAGGGAGTTCCCACTTTATGAACATTTGTCCATACAAACATTCTAGGTCTCTATGTATCCCTTTCATGGATAAATCATTGTCCTAACTTGCTGGAGCATCCCTTTGAATTTTGGGCAGCCTGAATGTCTGCATGGCAGCCACATGGTGGTACAGAACAAATGGTATAGCATGGGTGGAGTGGTGGGTGCATGGAGGTGTAGGTTTGTGTGGCTGGGAGTGTATAAGATACATTCCCAATATCCAGTAGCTTTAAGTCCTCAATGACCCCCACACACATGATTTGATCGTGTTTACTGTGTTGGTGTTGCCTTGGGCTGAAGATAGGAGGAGGGTGGGGAGGTGTTTACTCCTGAGGTTAATTATAAAATAGCAGACCACCAATACAGTGCACATGTAATTTCATGCACCTATTCATGTAATTATACCACTTCATTCTTGAAAAACAGCTAACTTTGATAAGCAGGATAACTCCATCATTCAAGGTAAATAATATGTGGTTTTTTTATGTCCCCAAAATATTGGTTTTGTGAGGATTTTTGGTGGCCTGGGAATGGATCTCTCACTTATAGCATTACGCCTATGGAAAATCTCGATCCACTTTTCGAACAAATGCTTTACAAATACAATCTCTGAATGTAACTTGTTTGTAATTCGGTTACTGACTATATTATAAGAGTACAGAGGCTTATAATAATAGAGCTCTTTAACAAATAAAATGACAAATTTTAGACTCCATAATGTTTTGAAAAGGAAAAATTAAAACTAACAAGAAGAAAGGAACATAAAAAGCCATATGCTGTAGTTAGTAACTGAAAATGCCATTTCTGGAACAGTGAAATAAAAAAATACTCACGTGGCAAATAAGAAAATGTTGTCAGCCTTTTCTCTCCACTGAGTCAGAACCAAGAAGATTGAGTTTATAACATCCTTTGTGATAGATGAAGGTACATAATTCAGGGCTGTTGTTATGATACACACACTTGGAGTAGCGGAAAATGGGTCATCTGAGTAGCTGGATAACTTCCCCATCTCTTCAGCTAAGATATCATTAATAATTTCTTGAGGAAGCAGTGAGAGTAGGGACTGTGGATATTGAAATATAACTTTTAATAAAAAAATAGTAATGATTAAATTATTAATATAAGTACATGCTAGCAAAACATAGGGCAATAAATACACCATGTTACACATGGGGCAATAAGCTAATATGAAAACCTCCTTTCTTAGCAGCTCAATCAGTTACTTTCCTAAAGTAGAGCTGCTGTGCCCATAGGACAGAACTGCAGTCAGGACGAACAACATTATGATACCAGAGCCACAAAGAACTTTTCAAACAGTCCCAGCAAGGTCAAGATAGTGTTAAGGAGTACTGTACCAAAAAAAAAAAAAATCCAGTTCAGAATGACCTATAAAAGGTTCATTCACAATACTTCAAGAGCTTTCAACCCCACCTTAGCATCATAAGTAATCGCCAGTGGAGTGCTCTCGCTAACTACAATACTAGTTTGTTTACCCAGACACCTTGGCTGACCAATACTAGGTGGCAACACCAGTCGTAACAGCATTTAATGATCCAAGGCATTTTCCCATATTAGTTCAACAGGAAGGAATCAAATGTTGAATGTATTGTTGGATGGCCTCTTCCAGTGTGTTTCTCCTCTCAAAGATCACAATTAGTTGTAGTGGAAGCTTTACATTTTGATTGGAACTGCAGAAGATATTTTATATGTTTCTTATAATACATATGTTTTTTGTCCATCCTGGTGAAGCAAAAAGAGTTTTCCAAACTGCATCATTTTGCCAGATCCCTCTGGATAGTCAGCTTTTCCCAGCTTGCCTCTCAATGTGCCACAGTTTGTTCTCCATTTCCCTCCAATTTATTTGCATAAATGATCAGCCCTTGGCATCATATGAACACTTCCACACTACCTTTCAATCATCATACATGGGGTTTCTAGGAGAGGTCTATCACCACCTCCATGGTGGTGGAGAGCCCACCTCATCCTGGTGGGCTCTCCAGCAGTACTGCATGCATTATTGCTCTCTTTCAGTCTTCTTTTGTGTCAGTTCCTTGCATTATGTTGTTTGTTACTTGGCTCATTTTAAGAGAAGAAGCATTTGCTCATCACAAACGTTTCTTGTTGCACTGCTCTAGCACAGACTTTTCACCTCAATTATGGCCTAGATCTTTCAAGTCTTCATTTTCTTATGCATGGTAGGATATTCTATCTTTCTCATTCATCGTTGGCCTTTGACTATGATCTTGGAATTTTAATGTCTCAAGTTTTTAGTCTTTCTGCAGTTTGAGGACAACCAGATTAGTGCGCTTCAGGCTATCATTTGAAGTCCTGGCTTCATCACTTTTGGTTGGCAATACATTTGTGCATATCTATCCTAACTCAAGTATCATGCCCAAAATTAAGATTACTTTCAGATAGGACCCTATCTTGCTTCAAGCTGGTATGTCCATCTTTGGATACATCATACACTATATTCTGCTGTGGTCTCACATTGTTACTAAATCTCAAGCCATCTGAACAAATTCCAGCTGTGTGTCTACCTAAATCCTTGCACCATGGTGCCATGTACTAAGATCCATATACAGTACCTAAACTGTTTTGCAGGAGTGGTCAACTTGAGTCAGCCACAAGTGAATCTTCATGCACATTATGTTCAAAATGTTTCCCCTCTAAAGATGTTCTTTTTGTTGAAATCCTGTTTTGAAATCTAAGTTCAGGGTTTCTGACAGCCATCAGTATGTTGTACTTTGACAGGTCTCCTCCTAGGAATCTGTTTTTGTCCGAAGGTCTCATCAGCTTTAGTTTTGGAGACTTCATCTTCTTCCTGCCCCAGGACTGTTAGAACTCCATTCAGCAGCACAGGTTTTCCTCAATCATGTTTTTTGCAATTTTTGTGGCCACTTTTGCATCGGTCTTTCCTCAGGGAGCATCCAAGAGGAATAGCTCAGAAATCAGGCTTTGAGAGCACTGTATATGAAAAGCTACTTTATAAGCACTATTAGATGCTCCCATTACCCCTTTCCTTTGTGAACAGAATTATTTTGTGTCAATCAGAATGTGATAAGAGCTCAAGGCAGGGAACTTGGTGTTGGTAAAGGTGATGCCATCTAGTGGCAGAGACTTGACCGAGACTTGGAAAATTTTTGAGTTTTTATAAGTAAGTTTTCTTAACTCACTCTGGGCTAGACTGAGCTAGACTCCAGTGCCTCCCTATCAATTGCATGACCCAGCAATAATGTGCAAAAATAACTGCTGTGCTAGTACAAAATGTCACTATACAACCTGTTCTCCTACAAAGAATGTAGCTTTTTGCTCGTATGCATTACATAAGGCCAAAAATTTTTGTACTAGAAAATGGAAGGAGCTCGCGAAAGTGACGTAACATCCCGTTTTCTGTTTTAAGTCCTCTGTCTTAGTCTGGTAGGTTAGAAGAGGACACTTTAAATTGACCATATTCTGGAAGTTGGGAAATCTTACAAGGACGGGCTGCGCTATGAAGAGCCTATTCAATGGGTCAGTGTCATCTTGCCTCAGGGAGCATCAAAGTGCCTTGCTCAGAAAGCCTGATTTTTGTGAAATAAAATCATCACTTATCTAACAGTTGTTCGTTAAATTAAAGAAAACAGAACTGAATTCATATTTTTCTTGGTATTTCATACCTGTTTGGTTGCAGTAAATCCAAGTGCACTGTCTTCCAAGCCCTCCATCAGCCGCATGATGTTAACATCTTCAGATTTCATCCAGTCTGTTAGAACTTTGATCAGAGTAACACACCAGGAACTACTGCCATCATTACATCTGTGAGAATGAATGAAAATTAGAGACATGTAGGATTTTCTATAAATTTGCTATAATCTGAAAACTGGATTTAAACGCATCTTAAAATT
Organism: Procambarus clarkii; assembly: GCF_040958095.1. Taxonomy (NCBI): domain Eukaryota; kingdom Metazoa; phylum Arthropoda; class Malacostraca; order Decapoda; family Cambaridae; genus Procambarus; species Procambarus clarkii. Next base: position 27,144,358 of record NC_091181.1, read on the forward strand.
AGCATCAACCCTTCATTAACTATGTATGTTCTGATTGGAGCCAATTAAAAGAGGTATCCGTGGGCCAGCACATCTCTGGAAACAAATAGAATGGTGAAATGAGTACAGGGGAATGCAATGCTTAACCCATGCACAGTGCACTCAATTTACATGACAACCCCTTGGTGAACAAGAAAAAAATAAACTCTTGAAAAACTATTGTTGTTTTAATAGTTAAAATGTGTTCCCCTGATGACAGGCAAACCCCCCCAGCCTTAAATGTAATGAAATGGCATTTTCTGGGTGAGCCCTGGAGTCTCCCTGGAGCCATTGGACTGGTATTTGCTATATTAGTCTGGGACTTCAGTCACGTTCAGTCATGGCGTTCTGCCTACTGGGAACCACGAGCCAGAACCTGTTTCCCTCAGAGAGGCGCAGGGAGCAATGGCCTATGAAAACTCCACTCTTTGAGAGTATATTCATATCTACTATTGACTGGGGTTAGGCACCTAAAAAGGTAGGCGCCCCAAAACAGATCCCAACTGGTAGAAAATTGCAGCCCATGAT
>NC_091181.1:27145403-27170403 GCF_040958095.1 Procambarus clarkii
GACAAATGTGGTATATAATGCTCTGAAAGATTCCTTACACAAGTTTCTAAAGGCCGTTCTTATGTTAGCCAACCTGGCATATGCCGCTGATGTTATCCTCTTGATATGAGCTTCAGGGGACATGTCTAGCGTGATGTCAACCCCCAGGTCTTTTTCTCTCTCTGACTCTTGAAGTATTTCATTTCCCAAATGATACCTTGTATCTGGTCTCCTGCTCCCTACACCTATCTTCATTACATGTATGTATGTATGTATGTATGTATGTATGTATGTATGTATGTATGTATGTATGTATGTATGTATGTATGTAGCAGTCATGGAAATGAACGACAGCTTTCATCATGCAGTATACACTAAGGAGACATAGGGATGTGCCTTAACGCTAACAGCGACCGCCCGGAGAGATACAAACGGAGTGTTGTGAACGCTTACGTCGACCGAGCTCTCACTCACAGCTCTGGGTGGAAGCAGGTGGTTTCTACTTCTTCTCCATGGCCTACAAAGCAGAGGAAAGAGGTCTAAAAAGAGATCATTAAGAGGAAGGTTACCCCAACTGACATAAAACGGAAGATAAAAACTAGCACTATATTATAAGAGTAGGAAACCTGCCAACCTGCTAATGAAGAATTCCCCCGACACCGAGAAAAACGCCTTGAAAGAGATGTGTTGGGAAAACAATTTCCCATTGTTTACGCCTTCACATGCCCGCTTGGGGATTGTCAGCCCCAACGCACTCAGTATATAGGCAAGACAACAACACACACTAGACGTTTAACAATACACAAACTACAGGGCTCCATCAAGGAACATATAATCACCACACACAATGAGACAATCACCATTGATATTTTGACGAGCAACACCGAAATAATTGATAGATACAACGAAAATAGAAAATTAGACATCAATAAAGTGCTGCATATCAATAAATCTAGACCAGTAATCAATAATCAGCTGATACACAGTTACACTCTACCTACTTTAAGATCCCGGGGCAATGCAGAAGCTGCACTGAATGACCCTGCAACAGGAACGGAAGCAACCAGAACATAAACTGCCAACATGTCACACTTCTAATTTACTACCCCATTAATACCCCATGTGTCATTCATCCATGTCGCCTACCACCTCACCAGTGATTTCAATAGGACCTAGAATATATAATCAGGTGCTAAAACAGAGAATGTCTTTGACATTGTGAGGTGAGACCTTACGAAACGCTGAAAAATGACCAAATGCAAATTCGCTTTTGTGTTGCTCACGTGGCCCCGCCAAGTGAGGTGATGCGATGAAATATCTATGCCCAAGTTAACCAACAAGCTCTGTCGGATCTCGGATAGTCTTACGACTACCAAGATTTTTTAGTCGGTGTGGTCTAGTGGTTATGATACCAGGTACGCCAAGGTCCATAGTGCTCCTGGCTGTCTGGGTTCGAATCCTTCTGGGGTGTCGAGTTTTCAGTTGCATATTGGCTTGGGACCAATTCAAGCTTTTATATGGAAATGTCAAGAACCCCATGCCTGGAAACCCACTTCGGCCAATCATCAGCCAAATACCCACACCCACATACAGACTGGCTAAGCGACTTAACTGCCTGCTGATTCCTTATGTGCCTTGTGCCTTTAGCCTGAAGTCTCCAAAGGAATTCGTTGACATACTGCAGGGAGCACAGGCCACAGGGATAAAAGCCTATTTGGATGTGGAGTCACTGTTTACCAACATGCCTGTGGACGAAACAATCAGGATGATGATAGACTCTTGACATACCAGAGAGCATACCGAGACAGTTACTCCAAGCCTGCACTAAAGAGGCACCTTTATTGAGTCCCGATGGGCACATGTATAAGCAAGTAGATGGGGTCACCATGGGTTCTCCCCTAGGTGTCCTGTTTGCAAACTTCTACATGGGTACCATAGAGCAGAGGGTCTTAGTTGACATGGACTTGAAACCCGCCATATACTGCAGGTATGTTGACGACATTTTTATGCAGGTTCCTGATGTCAGACGTCTGCAGCAGCTGAAGGAGGCATTCGAGCAAAATTCTTTGTTAAGTTTCACTTACGAGATGGAGAGTGATGGGAAGCTACCCTTTCTAGGTGTAACAGTCACAGAAAGGAATGGTGGCTTCCACACTGCAGTCTACACTAAGGAAACAAACATAGGAATGTGCCTTAATGCCAATAATGACTGCCCAGACAGGTACAAGAGGAGTGTTGTCAATGCTTACGTCGACCGGGCTCTCACTCACAGCTCTGGTTGGAAGCAGGTCGATGAAGAACTCTATAGGGTAAGGCAGGTCCTAGTCAACAATTGCTTCTCTAACAGTTATGTTGAAGACGTCATAAAACGAAAGGTGAAACGCCATGCAACCTTTGAAGAGTCAATTATCAGCACGTGTACCCCCTATTACTGTTTTACAGGAACTTCTTTTCGACGGCTCATAAAACAGAGGAAAGTGTCCTGAAAGATATTATTAATAGGAACGTTATCCCCACAGACAAAAATCAGAAGATACAATTGACAATTTACTACAAAAACTAGAAAACGGCCAACCTACTCATGAACTCTCCAGACACCAAACTGAACGCCTTGAAAGAAATCAACGTCATCTCTGCCTTCACATGCCCACTTGGGGACTGTCTGCCCCAAAGAACTTAGTATGTAGGCAAGACAGCAATGTCTCTTTCCAGGCGATTAACAATGCATAAATAACAGGGCTCCATCAAGGAACATATAATCTCTTCTCACAACCAGACCATCACCAGAGAAATCTTAAACACACAAATCATCGATAGATACAGCGATAGCAGGAGGCGAGGCACTACACATCAAAAAGTCAACACCAGCAATCAACAGCCAATTAATGCACAACTATATTCTACCTATTTCAAGACCCCGAACCAATATAGAAGCACCAAGAGGAGGTATGGGCCAATAGGCCTTCTGCAGTTACTTCCATTCTTATGTTTTTATACCCATTGTTTCGTGTTCTGTCTTGTGTTTGTCACCTCACCCAAAACTTTTGTGCCATATCACCTCACTTAAAGCAAGTATAAGTATGATGAACTTTTATGTGTAAACTAAGTCTGAAAATGTAATAAGAAATACGAAACGTGTTCAGGCGTCAAACCAAGAATAAAAATTAATTTTGGAGAATTGATATTTCAATTACCCTCGACAGTGAAGAGAAACATGGGACAGAGAAAATTTGTGTTAGAATTATTAATCTTACCTTTTCGGTCATCTTCAACACACATACATACATATATGTATGTATGTAGAAGATGACCGAAAAGGATGATATTATATATATATATATATATATATATATATATATATATATATAAGAAAAAAAGAAAGAAAGAGAGACACAGAGAGAGAGAGAGAGAAGCCTCATATGGGTCAAAAAGCCTACTGCAGTTTCCTTAATTCTTTTTATGTTCTAAATGGCTCCAGTCTGGAAAACACAAGGAGATACCAAGCCAGAAAAAAGACATACAGGAAATCCTACCTACTTCAGTCCAGCCAAAAGATATCCACAGCCAGAGCCTCGAGATCCAGGATCGGTGGCCATGTAAATCGGAAATTGCAGATTCCACACCAACACGCAACTGAATCTCACGAAGTCAATGGAATGAAGCTTTGTTGACTGTCCACTGTATGGGCACGTGAAACAAATGAGACAGACCATCTATGAGCATGTTGAACACGCAATTCACATAAATTGTGTTGAAAGCCAAACCTTGAAAATCCAGAAACAAGTCGTTAACAGAATCCAGCCCCTCAAGGAAAGGGACCAAACAGACTGTCTCCTGATTCAAGTAATAAACCTCTGATTTGGCTCAGAGTGGAGCCAGATCATAGAGCATGAAGGAAGATGATCAAACTGCAGAGCAAGGCACACCATAACCACAATTCACAGCATGCACCATGCTGTATGCCCAAAAATAGAAAACCCAACCAACAGCCTCGAGATGCCTAGTGAGAGCTGGCCACAGAACCTCAGTCCAGGTCCAAGGCATCCATAAACAATTTGAGCTGTTGCTAGTACCACACCTGGCTCACGACTGTTTACTGTCAGTGTCTGGATCCCCAGGCTTCCAGAGATGCCATCTGCTGGTGGGGAGGTGTAACTAGCAGTGATGGGCTAATGACTGTGTACTTAGTTATTACGAGTTACCAATATTTCTTCTTGTAGTTGTTTGTTCTGGGGTACCTCTAGCTTTCTGGTAGTTTTTCATCTTGTCCTGGATTGAATCTGGAATTCCCAGATTCCCTGTGCCTCTATTTAGTGGACGAATTCTGCTTCTGCTCTGCCGTAGGCCTTCATGACTCGCAAGGGTCTGGTGGGGCATGATTCATATGAAGGTAACCATGCAGTTAGGTCCAGGAAGCCACCAGGAAGACCAACCAGAAAAGGTATTTCATTACATACAACGCTGGATTTTTTACCACTTTAGTCCAGGTATTGGGTTAGTTGCGACAGTTTTTCTAATGAATGGGAGGAGAGTAATAAGCTTGAGGCAAATTTTATATTTATTGATCTTATGAATAGATATGCAAAGACTATACTTTGCACTTACATACAAAAACATGAATTTGTATTAACAAATGAAGTCAGGACTGTAACACAAGCATTGTATGGAGAAGCTCAAGCCTGCATTTTTGTGATTCTATCTTCAAAATTTCAAAAATATAGAGGGAATCCTTTACTATACGTACTATGTAATAAATGGATCTTCTAGGTAATTAAAATTTGATATCAGAAGAACCCAAAAAATTTTGTCTAGTAGATTAAAATATTTGTACCTCAATGCAGGAGATCTGAGAGCTTATGAAAAGTGACAAAGTGTTTGAAAAAAAAAATTCAACCTGTTATGTCACCCATAATTCTGTGATATCCATGGAATTATGTTTATTTACATTGCTAGTAAGCTCAAGCAACTAATAAGTGCCTTGAATGCCACATGCATAATGACTGTCAGTTTGAGGATTTTTGCCAAACACCCTTTAAAAGAAAAATTGTGCTAATCCTGAAAGGAATTCCTTAAATTATAAATCACAAAATAAGTAATAATGGAAATATAGATACAGAAGAGAAATATACATAACTCAAGCATACAATATTATCCTGTATCTGTTTTCACTAATAATATTACAAAACATTCCTTACAGTAGACATAAATCATCCTTACAACAAAGAGAAGCAGTGCAATCTTTGTGAAGTTACATATACAATACTTAGAACTTTATAAATGTTTAAGGTGAGAACTCAGTCATAAAAAGCTTTGGCCTAAGAATCTTGTCATCCTTGAAGGAATTCAATGACATTAAAAGGAAATTGAATGCCAAAAGAAGACATGCAATAATCTAACTTTTATTTGAAACTTGGTACAATGTTGTAAACAAATACCCAGAAAATACCAAACACCGAAAGCAAAGTCAATACCAAGAGTTTTCGAAGCAAGGTTTTCCTTAGTTGCTCCACAAGCCACAGACCCATGCTTGCCCAAGAAACTTGCCCAAGAAACTGAGTCTCATCAGGCTTTATCAACCTGTCCCCAAGGACAGGTACCTTTTTCAAATTGTGTTGCCCTATCAATTAGGGTGGAGAAAAACAAGGAAAATAAATTTCAATCCACCACCAAAGAGCCCACTTACTATGACAAGAAAGAGAAGAAACAAACTCCTTCCATGTTTTTAAGAAGTAATTATCAAAAGAAGGCACCAAGCTGGGGAAGACTCTGTAGCACCATCAGTGTTGCAGGATATTCAAAAGGTGGTAAATATCACTGAGGATGCCAATATGAGAACAAAGTCACATAAGGCGAGCAATATCAAAGGTATCAGAGTCACCAAGGATTTTGTCGAGGTTGAAAAAACAAAGAACGCCAGTTAAACCTCTGCAAACTACAGTACTCTAAGCTAGTTTACTAACTACTGTACATTACTCACCAAAGATCACAGCACTGATTGATGACCAAGAGCTTATAGAAAACTTGCTTAATGGTGCTTTGTAACTTGGTCCTGGGCATAGGCCATGGAGCTGAGCTTCTTTGCAAATTGTTATTATTCTCCCATTCACACTTGTGTTATTATGGGTTATTGTGTCAGATTTGGTAGATGGGTCTGGTTGAAGTGACAATGTAGCTTTCTATTGATTTAGCCCTGGGCTGCTTGCACTGTTCCCATTCAGTGTCATATTTTGAAAAAAGCCTTTCGACTTTTGTTCTAGAACTCGGATCACCTTGATACGGTGCATTGGAGGATATGTTGTACTCTCTCTCTTATGATCAGGTTCTTTGGTGTTCCTAGATGGAGTACAATTCTAAAATACAATTTCTATAGCCGTTCTCAAAATATTGCCTTATGATTCTTTACTGATCTTGTTCATATTTTTTGTAATGGTACTTTCCTTTCTATGTTCAAACTGCACCTCTCTGAATGCTTCATCCATGATCTGTTTAATTTGTTTTGTTGCGGACAGGCAGCCTACGTATGTAAAGTATACATGTTAGGCTTGTATCACCGTCTCCCCCAAGGTCGAACTAATGAGCTTTCCCAGGATGCAACCCCACACTAACAAACTCCCAGGTACCTATTTATTTCTAGATGAAGTAAATTATTTGATTAGGTGAAAGGAAACATACCCAACCATTTTTGTCCTCCCAAGGATTCGTATTTGGGATTTCTGTTTATGAGTCAAGAATGAAGCCAACTGTACTACCAATAACAAAACCAAGACTCCTAATCAAATCTCCTTTAGTTAGTCTGTCCACACTTACCAATCCCTGTGGTGCAGTGATAGTGAGCTCACAAAATGTCTTGATTTAGAAAGAGTTTGAGCATTGGATAGGAAAGAATGCTTTAGTAGCACTTTTGAGCTATTTGCCCCTGTTCACCCAACAGTAATTGGGGTTGTGGTTGTAAACACATTGGCTAATTGTGTCCCAAGAAAAGCTAGTAGGGTACAGTTAAAGCTAAACTGTGGGAAGAGCTCTAAGCCTGTTAACAGGAGTCAGAAGTCATTTTCTTCTATACAATACTGTGTAAAAAAAAATATACATTGTCACCTGAGGTTGGATGATAAACAGTACAGTACAATACTATGAATAATATTTTATAATATATATATTGGTAAATTACTGTTTTGAATTACAGTATCATAGTACTGTACAGTATTTGTGTAAAATGACTGGGTGTCAATCCATCTATCTTCACCTACCTTGTCTATGCATGAATGATTAATATTTCCTAAATTAAAATTTTAGAATTAATGTAACTGTTTTTGTTTAAAACAGGTTATGCAAATATTTAACCAACTGTGCCAAGCTTCTGATCTGATACACTGTAGGCTGGCTTATATACATTTCAATATATTTCTTATTAATATACAGTAGATGAATGAAATTACTAATTTTGACTACACCTTAGTTTTGTGATTAATGTTTTTTTTTAATTCAATACAGGTACATGCAAAGTTATACCGATAGAACCAAATCTCCTAAGCTAACCTTCCTTAGGCTGGACTATACAGAACTTTTATTTATTTTTCTGTAAATATTAACTTTATATTAGAGTATAATAGGTTTCTTTATATGTCATAGACAAAATGTTGTTCAATTGCATCTTTCAAGTAGCCTACTTTAGGCTACTTTGATAGAATTTTTTATTTCTGAAGTTCGGGATGATGTTGGTTACCCCAGTGGCTCCATTTTACTTGTCTCCATGAGACATTGGTCAATAATGTAGAGCCTGACAAAATTCTCAGAACCCTTGGTGGGCACAGGTCTGTAGCTTTGGGAATGAACAAAGGGCCACTGAAAACTTTTTTTCACAAACTCAAATCCTTATTTATTTTTTAGAACAAAAACAGAATTATAATGGTTAAATAAATTTCCTGTGATAGGTTTTTGTTTTGAGCTTTGACCAGTGCCACTGCATCATGCTTTTCTGCATTATGTAATTGTTTATAGACTATGTCAGATATTACACTCACCAACCCTAAAACATAAATAAAACTATATTTTCCAGACATTTAATCCACCATATGACTAAATGACATTCAACACTTCAGAATGATGATTCCTCGTGCAATGAGACAAAATATGAGTCCAGTTATGAATTACACTACTGCTAGTTCATGTACTGCTAGTTCATGTACTGCTAGTTCATGTACTGCTAGTTCGTGTACTGCTAGTTTGTGTACTGCTAGTTCGTGTACTGCTAGTTCATGTAGAGAGCAGACTAGAACAAGATGCATATTAAGAAGGATTAATTTTAAAAGTGCTGATATCCTTTGAAGTGTTCAGCAACTAAGGTGGCAACTTTCCAAGCAATGACTTTGCTAGTCTGCAACTAAGGCAATTAGTAACCAGTTCCATGAGTACTGGTGCCACAAATGATTAGCACTGACCTGAGTTTATACTAAACTGGTGGTTATACAAGTGGTTGCTATACCCTGCTACCCCATGATGACAAGAAATGAAAGCCCCTCAAAAATAAGTTATTGTAAAATCACAGATATTTATGCAAATATGACACAGAATGCATTCCATTTTAAATTACTTCACTAACATAGCAATTAAGGACCATAAATATATTTTAAGAGAACAAAATTAAAATGAAAATCATACTTTAGCTAATTAAGAAACAAGACTACAGGAGCAATTAAAACAAGTGAGCTGTAACAAAATGTGGATTACTGTATACAAAAATTAATCATTAACACAAAAATTGTATGAATTAATACTTGAAAAAATAGAAGTTTGTATGAACATGTATACATGACTCTTATAGGCAACAGTTTTAGTAACTCATGACATGTTATGAAAAGATCAAATTAAATCGTATATGTTAGTAAAAAAGATGTGCACTACTGTGAAGTATTAACTACCATTTGGAAAAGACTATGCTAGGAACAGACATGGACACAGTAGTAATAAAATGAGTATTTACATCTGTGTACAGTATTTGCTCATGAATGCCAATAAATGAACTAATACAAACATGCAGGTACAACTCTATTCATATTTGTCAAAACTTTACCTCTTTCTTTTAGGTAGATAACAAGTTCAGATTCCAGAGTGAAGACTGGCAGTGTAGTTTCATTAGTATTTCAATGTAAAGAGAAATACTGGTATCTTGAAAAATTGGAGTTATCTTCAATTTATTCTTATTAATGTATCTTGATCTCATCTATACTTTCCTGAATCTCATTGTCATATTCTAGAAGAACTACTGAACATGGAATATTTAGCCACTATGCAGAAGATTAAAAGGAATTATATAGCCTTAACAACAGGAAGATTCAGTGTCTTTCATAAAATAGTTACAAACTGGTCCTATCTCTATGATATCATATAAAGAATGATTTTCTGATAAAAATAAATTTGCATTTGCAATATAATTTTTTCCATTTAATAAATGTAATAATGAAATCCAATGACCTGCACTTGGTACATTAAGGTTATGAATATCCTCTTCGATTATGAATGTACAATACTTTATCAAATTAATTGCTCCAGTTTAAAATTGTTGCCTATATGATATAATGTTTGTTCACCAAAAATAACATGCATCTTGTGTGTAGTTGAACAGTCTATCCTACAACATAAATATCATGGCAAAATTAACAAATGAAAAAATCACTTTTCTTACAACAGCCACAGGGTAGCGGTGTCTTAAGCAATTACAGCAGATGAAAAATAAGTCATGCATTCCTATTACAAAACAGATTTCCTTCCTTTACTATTTCAACAAATGCGCTACAGATCATATATACAGTATATTATAAGGGGATAATTTCATCATGTACAGAAAATGAGAGTACGGTTTAATGGTTGTGAAGTGTGTAAGGTTCTCAGCACTCATCACCACTGACTGTAACACAATGATCTATTGGTGAATTTCGTGCATAAAATAAATGCATGGAATTTCATGTATAAGAAAAATGCACGACAGCAAGTTGTTATGCCTTTAAGTGTAAAAATATGACAGCCAGAAAGTCAATACTCAGCTGACTAAAAATTTTGTAATTAAATTAATACATCCCCTCCCTCCCCAAAAAAAAATATAGCTAGGTTGAGTATTATTAATTTTGAGATACATATCTATTTCAATTTTGTTGTTATCAGTTAGCTCACTGTTTTAAATACAGTATGGAGAAAAACTGATGCAGAGACAACAGTGGACGGACAACTAGGCCAAGACAATAGTTTAGCCAACAAAGCTCTGAATAAGAGCCAAATAAGTCTGATTGGATAGAGAGACGTTGTTTTAGATCAGCTTCAAAAATTATTTTTACTACAGACTTTACTAAAGTCTGAATTATTTGAATGAATAAAATAATACATACTTTACCTAATGTTTAGTTTTAAATATTCAAATTTTTTATCATCATTGGATTAAAATATAGGCTGAGATCATTGAAAATATTACAATACATTGTTCTCACGAGTTGCAGACTAGGAGACTATCTGATCATAGTATCTGTACCGGCAACTGCAATATCTAGGCAGGTAAACAAGTCCTGTACGTGTCTAAACTTTCATAAAAGGCCTTGTAATAATTAACAGATACCATCCTTCTTAACATATCAAGACATATATCTTGAACAATTAGGACAGAGTACCAAGTTATACAGGATAGGTAACCTTACTAACTGAAATTTGAAATTTATTTCAAACTTTTAGGAAAAGAAAATAGCTTTCTTCTTATATGTACAGTATATGGAAAAAAGTGTTACAAACAGAAATATTCATACCATATATAGCCAGTACCTGCTGATGCAGTGTGCACTCAGCAAAGTCTGCTCTTCATTAAGTACACTTTACCCTCAAAGTGAAGTAGTTCACTTTCTTATGACAGTGACTAGGTAAATATTAGCAGTGTTAATGCACCCAGACTGAAGTGGTAATATGCTCAAGAGCACAGAAAATCATAACACTAATAATTAGCTATCCAAAGCAGTAAAGATGTATGTAGAGGAGTCTAATATAACAGCTGTTTCATGAGCAAACTTTAGATATAAAACTGTACATATCAACAACTGGATCAGGGATCTCCAGCCTTAACAAAAATCACTAAAGCTATACTGAAGCAGATGTTCAAGTTATATGAATATGTACTTCAGTTTTCAGATACAATATAGTGTGACTACTCATACAATGAGTAAATTGCTTTGCAAGGCAACATTAGCCCTTCACAACAGAGATATCACGTTCGTTCATGCCTTGTTTGTATATGCAAATCGTCATGTGATTTTACTAAAAGGTTCGGAGGTGATTAATCCACCACTTATTTCTCTTTCAAACGTCCATATTTTCTTTCAGCAGTCTGTCATTTATCCCTAAGCTACAGTGCAGTAATGAAAATAATCTCAAATTCTCACTGAATTTAAATGTAATTACCCTGGTGTATCAGGCTAAAGAAGTAACCCTGTGTGTACTATTAGCCTGGTAGTTTGCTAGAAACAAGTCTTGTTTTGTTCAGTAAAAGCTTAATCCCTCCTAGAGTTACCTTAAATGCACATTAACTTGCATATTACAGCTATATGAACAAACAATTTGCATATCTGTATGTACATATTGAGGACAAAAAATTTGTTATAATACATGGATAGAACACAATTACTAACTCGTGTACTTTCTATTGTAATTCTGCACCCACATGATCAACCATTTTCCCAATAACCAGAATATTTATTAAACTTTCCTTACAACATAAAAATAAAGTAGCAGTTTTACAGATGCTTACAGAGCCACTTGCTGTAAACCTACTCAAAAACAGCAATGTAATTTGTTAATTAAATTCTTTCAATAATGAATTTTGATCTACTAGTATTAAAAAGTTAATACATGTATAAATGTTTAGCGTCCAAATTATGAAGCCATAATTAATGTTGCTCAATATCATAGCATTTAATAAAAACAGTCCCACTGACTGAGCAATAAGACCGTAAGTAAGCAATTTGATTGTCTGATATTTTTTGTTCACATGACAAATAGTCCAAACTTATACTATTATTATTATTTATGTGATTCCTAATATAAAGCTTGCACAAGTTAATAAATGTGGGCAATAATATTTAGTGAAATGGTCAACTTTATAGCGAGACAAAATATATGTATAAATCAGGGGAACTTACTAATTATTATTATCCTATGGTATAAATGATTCTTTCACACACAAACACGCGCACACACACACACTATCACTGACTATAATCGTGTTTTTTCCAGTTGATAAGTGTTTTATTTAATCCTAAAAGTTTATGTGAGAACATTATCCCATTATGGTATCATTTATTTCCTTCCACTCTGGACATTAAGGAGAAGAATTTGAACTATTATCTTTCTCTTATGAAATAGTTACTAAATACAAAGAGCATGAAATGCAATGAAGTACAGATTATGTGTAAAAAAGCATTAATATGATATTTAAGTAACCAAAATACCAGGTCTCATTCACTCGTCTACAAAACACTAGAATGTCATGTAACAAATACATCAAAAATATGTAACGACTCTTAAATTTATGGCTAAACCGGGGCATGACCAAACTGCGAGTCTTTTCGTCTATCATATTCAGCTATGTGCCATGTTTGATTTAAATAAAGGAAGCGTGTAAACAGCCTATAAAGTGTATTACGTGCTTTAACCTCAACATACATAGCCACAAAGAATGCAACAAAGAACAAGACTCCACATGTTAAGGTCACAACTTCAGATTTTGTGAGCTCTGCATCATCAATTTTCTTAGGAAGAACACGATCCTGAAATACAAAACAAGCAAGCATAAATGCATGCATAAATACATTATGGTTCACCTTATGTGTTACCATATGTGATGAATGGCATTTAATTTGTATTAATTTCCATTTATTGTATTTTTTAATTTTATTGTCAGTGAGTATTGTAGATTGATGACCAGACCACACACTAGAAGGTGAAGGGACGACGACGTTTCGGTCCGTCCTGGACCATTCTCAAGTCGACAATCGACTTGAGAATGGTCCAGGACGGACCGAAACGCCGTCGTCCCTTCACCTTCTAGTGTGGGGTCTGGTCAACATACTTTAGCCACGTTACTGTGACTCATCGCCTACATATGAGTATTGTAGTTTAATGTGACCCTTTTTCATACTGTGCATGGGAGGTTTGTGTTGTATGCGATTGGACAATTTTGTTATACGAGTAATACGATACTGCCTGCTTTCGCATGTGGCAGTCGTCCCCCCTCTCCTCCACAGCTCAGAAGATGACAAGTTTCCATGCAATATGGATGTCTCCATTCAATGAGGCTAAGAGACCAGCAATGCATAATCTCTCTCTGGTAGAGAAGAACCAGAAGTATTCTCTATTGCCATGATGCGCACATAAGTGATAACTGATTCACTGCAGTGTTTTAATAATAATAATAATAATAATATTAATCAGTTTTATTTATATAAAATACATACACTGGAACATGATACACTGTAGTGACAGGTACACAATGCAAGTTACATAAAGCAACTAATATGCAGTGCCTTGGGAATAGTAAAATATAATTATATAATTTATTTGTAAGTTTAATGCGGGTAATAATTAATACTAAACAATTAAAGTTATATATTTGAATTGTTAAAGAGATTTACCATATGATTTACAATTTTAAGGTGAAGGCACCAAGAAAACACCAAGCTGGGAAAGACTATGTAGCACCATATAATAACAGCGAGACACAAGTTGACATGTACGCCACACCAAGACTACTAAATTAATTGCATTACATTACAGCAGATTGGGAAGATAAGGACCTTGGAGTTAAAATCCACCACTCATTCAAAGTTGCACAACAGGTGGGTGCAGCAGTCAGAAAAGCTAATCAAACTCTTGGGATAATCAAATGTACTTTTGACTTCAAGGAAAAGAAGGTAAAGGTTCAACTGTATAAATCTCTGTTGTGCCCCCATTTGGATTACTTTATCCAAGCATGAAGACCTCATTTTCAGAAGGACATAGCTGTTCTGGAGAAGGTGCAACACTGTTCTGTTCAAGTAAGTTTATTGAGAAAATGAAATACATCTCAAAAGGATAAAATAACTTAGGATATTTCTACCCTTGTCTAAATAAGGTCCCTCAAGGGGCTCACAAACCAATATAGTACACAAATATTAATCATCTTTTACATTTCACATTCCAATGGTAATCACATGGCATACTGTGAGATCTCCGATTGATTATGCTTTACCTGTCATTTCTTGTTTTGGTAAGGGTACACTAAACAAGTTGGAGAAGGAACAATATGAAGCCATGAGAATATCTTGGGATGCCTAAGAAATACCATTATCGAGATAATGATAATATGATTTAACTTACAGACCGGGCAACAAAAGTCACTTCAGAGCCAAGTCATCTCTCATATCAGGAATGCTTGAAGGCCACAGGACTAACACTACTGCAAACCAGGCATGACACAGCAGATCTCATTGAAACTTTTAAAATACAGAACAAGTTAAGAGAACGTTGATCCAGACATTTTCTTCAGAAGATCAAATGAAACACAAACAAGGAGCAATGGTTTTAAACTCAACAAGTCATAATGTAGGACTGAGAACAGGATATGGTTTTTCACCCACACGGTTATCAACCTATGGAACAGCCTACCTGCCAAAGCCATAACTGCCAAAACTGTGTCAAGTTTTAAAATATACCTGAAAATGATCATTAAGTCATAATGGGGGGGACCTTTGACAAGCCGCTAGCTTCTTGTCCTCGTCGAAGCTACTAGGGTTAGTGGCCCTCAGGTAAATCATGGAAAAATGTAGGATGAGGAAATGTGAGTAAAATTGGTTGCATAATATTAACTGGGTATGTCTACGTTTTTCTTTGAAACTAGTTGTAAGAAGTACGGTCCTAATCTCATTTGAGAGGTCATTTCACAATTTTGGATCCTTGAATTACATGGAATTTCTGATGTGGTTAAGTCATACTCTTGGAATATAAAATACAATTTATTTATTTATTTATTTATTTATTTATTTACAAGAAGGTACAATGGGTTTGTGAGATTATATAATATTTGTATTTTTACATCCTTGCAATGCCACTAACATGTACAGCATATTGGGCAGATCTTTAATCTAACAGATCAGCTAAGATGAAAAGATACATCATAGCAAAATTGTATATCAACATATAACGGCAATATAAATTGACAGAGATGATTACACAGGTGAAGATGTATGTCTTAACACTTTCGCGCTTTAGATTAGAGATAACTCGTCGCCGTTTTTTCTTACGATTCCGCATAACAGCCTACTTTTCTCGTCCATCGAAAAAATATTTCTATAAATTCCATTTTTAACCGAAATGGATGGGGATACTCTCAGATTATATACGTTTTGTAGAGAATTTATTTGCGAATTTTTTGGTACCAGAATGAATATTATATCACAAACTTCTATGAGTAAAAAAAAAAAACACAAAGTATGTTTGGGGGTGTGGAGGGTGTGGCTCTGGGTGTGGCGGTCGTGTGGCAGTGGGTTCCCTTTAGCCGTTGATATATCCAACACGTGGGAAATATTTGTATGTGTTATGTATATGTCTGTGTAGGGAATTTTACTGCGATCACTGTCATACAAATTATAAAATGTTTCAACAAGTATAAACATGACAAACATCAAACGAACGAAAACAATGCGTTCGTTTCTGCCGCGAACGCATACTGAGCGACGTGGTTCTATATTTAGCGCTTCTCTTACACATGCTTTGTACAAATGTTATACATTTCATCTTATAGAAAATTTTATTGCGAACACATTGGTATAAAAAAGAAATACGTACATTGAAAAGTAGGGTCAGGAAACGTATAAATGTATAAACTTTCCAAGCATGATTACCCCCCGTGTTTTCGCCAGTGCGCTCGCAGCTAACTACTCTCCACTTCACACACTCTTGCGGGTGGGCAATTACCTATATTAAACATTCATATGCATATGTCCGTGTAGAGAATTTTATTGCGATTCCAATGATACCAAAATTAGCGATGTAGGATAACTGTAGGCTTCGCAACCATTAAGAGAGTGGAAACATTTTGTTGCTGTTTGGCGCTCTCGGCGAGTGATCTGCATAGTTTTTTATTTGGTGTTGATACTCGTTACGCTTGGGCGGCATTTTATAGGTATGCTCTTATAGACAATTTCATTGCGAACACAGTGATACCAAATTTAAATACGTGCGCCTTCAATTATTGTCAGGACAGTCAAAAGAGTGTACACTTTTTCGGTCTTAACCGCGTAGGCGCACGAAGTGCCGAAAGCATCTGGGGTATTGTTTTTTTTTTGAGCGCCGAGAGCGCGAAAGTGTTAAGTACTAATATTAGGGAAGTGGGTAGCACAAGATAGAGTGTAAGTTTGAAGCACAAGGCAGGAAACTCTGAGGATGAAATTAGGTTCTTTTTGGGTTTACTTTTGAATAAAACTTTACGTTTGTTTGCAAATAAGGTTTTACTTTTTAATATATTTTACAATAGATATTCGTTTCTAGTGTGGTGCCCATAGGCTCTGGTAAAGGTCTCTAGGAAGCAGTTAAGGTCACGATTAGAATTGCAGTTCAGTTTTATATACTATAAAGTAAACTACAATGATAACTGCAAGTGTTTGTTTATTTGTATTTATTTACTTATTAGAAAGAAGTTACATTGGGTTGTGAGAGCACATAACATTGGTGTTCTAATATTCTTGCAAAACCACTAGTACACATATTTCAGGCAGGTCTGTAGTTTAACAGATAAAGTAAGAATTTTTAAAACTACATTGGTAGCAAAAATTGAGTTTGCTGTATTATATAGCAAACTTTGCCAATAATGTGCAGTATTATCAAATACTGTAACTATAATATGTCTATAATTAAATTTATTGTAAGATCTCTAAGCAAACAACATGATGATGTTGGTGCCTTACTACAAGCTTTAAACAATGACTTTCTTTTTTGTTCTTACTAAGACCTGGTTGAATAATGACAACCCAACTATAGAACATTCCCAATTATTCACCTATCTACAACTGCAGACCTAACCAGAGAGGTAGAGGTACAACAATATATTACCACAAGGAGCTATTGTACTCAAAAGTTCAAGCATCAGTGCTGTTGGTTGAGGTAAGCCTCAACCTCACAGTGTTCAAGAGAGAATTGGATAAGCACCTTCAAAGGATACCTGATCAACCAGGCTGTGATTCGTACGTCAGGCTGAGAGCAGCCACATCCAACAGCCTGGTTGACCAGTCCAGCAACCAGGAGGCCTGGTCGACGACCGGGCCGCGGGGACACTAAGCCCCGGAAGCACCACAAGGTAAGCCACCTTTGTAGCCAGTGGCTGGCCCTCTAATGATTGCTTCAGCTGGCTCTTTACTTGGGCTGCACTGTGTTTACTCCATTCAGCTGTCTGGTTTATGGGGTTCATAGCAGCCTCTTCATGGTTCACCCCTTGGCGGGGCTGTGGGGAGAGAGGCTGGCGGAGTTTGCCAGCGCCTGGTCCCACGATTCATGGGGCTTTTTAAGTCTTTTTATGCAGCCTATCCTCCTCCCTTCTGTGGGTTGGGCATTTCTGGGCTGGCCTCCTCTCCTCGTCTTCATCAGGTTGTATGAGAGTGGGCAATTTCAGGAGTGATGGGTTCGATCTCCCCCCTTCGGTAGATTCTCCACCTGTTTCCAGTCTGGTGGCTGGTTTCCCTGGCTCATCCATGGTCGTTCTGATTTGAGCTTCAGGGAGCCACTTGAGCTCACCCAGACATTTGTCATTTCATTACATTCAATGCTGGTTTTTTTTATATTCCAAGAGTGCCACTTAAGCAAAGTAGAAATGCTCTGTAAACCAAGGGTCCTAAACTGTGAAATGACCTTCCTGATGTAATTAAAAGCTGTAATTCTCTCAACCAGTTTAAAAAACAAGAACTACCTAATTAACTATGTAATGCACTTACTCACCTCTTCTCATCTACATGTCAACCTGTGTTTGCCGTTATTGAGAACATTAATTACTGTACTAAATTTGCACTGTTACCTATTTATTTTCCACTGTTCATGTATTATATGTATGTACACTTCTATTAAACAAAAAATATTATTATTATTATTATTATTATTATTATAGTATTATAATTATTATTGAATTTTATCCCTATGATGTTTACCAACTTGAAGCTTTAAAAGTCACAGGCACAATATCGAAGATATGTAGTTGTCAATGATACAATTCAAATACGTGTGCTTACAATATTTAACATGAATATTATCCCAAAAACCATCTGAATCATCCACACTCTCTCTTTCCTACTGAAATATTTTTATAATATTTTAGTAATTATATTGGGGAAAACTGATGTTCAAATTTAGATAATAATTACAGCATATAAAATTAGTAGTAAGGGAAGTTGGTAATAACGTGAAAATTATTTTGATGTTAGATGTTACAGTTTAGATAGAAATACGTGAATTAGCATGATGAGGATCTGCAATATTATGGCGGCACAAGGAAAATATGATTTGAGGCTCTAGAATACGAAATGAGAATAACAATAGAGTGAAGGACTACACCGAGACCACTTGATGCTTCTTTACAGGACTTTGGAATATTGTATATGTTGTGCAACTCATAACTTCATTGGGAAGAGAACACAATAATTTAGATCACCTTATTGAATGGCATATTATAATACTGTACTATATTATGCTCATAAAAACTTGCCTTAGAGGTGAAGGCAAATGTACACTTACCTGTTTGAAGCATATAATTGTGATGGTCGCACAGGCAGCCATGATGATCAGGCACACCAAGAAAATAGAATGAAGAATTTTGTCAGCTCTTGAGCAAGACGGCAGCTGCCAGTGGTGTAGCTGTGGAAGTACAAGTTGAGTAAGAATGCATGCTGTCCATTTCATTTAATTAAAGAACAATGAGAATAATTCATTTAATTAATGAACAATACAGAATAATTTAATGAGAAATTTTGTTCTCATAAATACCACATTTGCATTTCAACTGAACTTTTAACACATAGATACAAAATTACTGTATCTGTCTTTTTTCATATTTACATTTTAATTGCATTTCAATCACACAATTTCTTAATTCAAATCAGTGAATAATAGTAATAATTAAAATAATAATAATGTTCATTTATTTATTTATTTATATATACAAGAAGGTACATTGGGTTTATGAGAGAACATAGGATTGATGTTTTCACATTCTTGCAAAGCCACTAGCACGCATAGTGTTTCGGGCAGGTCCTTAATCTAACAGATAATTTTAAGTAGGTACCCAGTAATTTGTAGAAAAATATGAAAAATGTAACATACATAGAAAATTTGAAGAAAATTAATAGGTACATTACTGTAAAATTCGAGAATTGTCAACATGTACATTGTAGCATAATTTGAGGATTAATTCTAGACACATTGTAGTAAAATTTGCATTCAACACAACAATCATGAAATAAGATGATAGCAGTGATTACAATGGTCAAGGTGTATGGCTTAAGCACATATATTGGAGGAGTGGGTAGCACAAGATACAGTGTGAGTTTGAAGCACTAGGCAGGAAACTATGTGGATGAAATTAAATACTTTTTGGTTTTACTTTTGAATAAGGCATATGTTGGACACTTTTTAATTCATTAGGGAGTGAATTCCATAGACTAGGTCTTTTTATTTGCATAGTGTTTACACAGATTTAGTTTGACTCAGGGGGTATCAGAGATATTTATTTCTTGTGTTGTGATTATGGATTCTATTACATCTGTCAAGGAAGAGTTTCAGATTTGTATTTAGGAATATGCAGATACTGTATATATGATATATGTTTAGGCAACAGTACATATATCAAATGACATAAATGATGCATGCTTATTGTCCTCATCGAGGCCACTTGTATTAGTGGCCCTCAAGTAAATTCAGGTAAATGAACAGTGGAGGATTTATAAGTAACATAAGCACAATGACTAAAACCACTAATACACAGTGTGTTTGTGCATAACAAAAATTAAGAAAACAATATATAAGCTTAATGGGGCCATTCTTAAATGTACATGAGATACTGTAATATAATATTTATGAGCTGATGGAGAGAATTTTAATTGAACAATGTGAGAGGATTATTACAAGATATTTGAAAATTGTAAACTTTGCAACAGTACATAGTAATTAATTTTAAATTGAAGAAGAGATTAAACAGATGATATAACAAAATGTTAAATTGTAATAAGGCAGTTATTGACAGTAGTACAGGTTTAGTTATTAATGATGGCCATAACAGCAAACACAGGTTGACAGATGGATGTGAAGAGGTGAGTAAGATTGGTTACATACAATTAGGTAACTCAGTTTTTTTTTTTTTTTTTTTTTTTTTTTAAATTGGTTGAAAGAAGAGCATTCTTTAATGTCAATAGGGAGGTTATTCCATAGTTTGAGACCCTTTATTTGCAGAGCATTTCTGCTTTTGTTGAGTCGCACTCAAGGAATATAAAAAGATATTTGTTTTTCATTTGGTGCCCTTAGAATTCAGTTATCAGGGATATGAAGTCTCTTAACTTATTGAGCTGCTCCTAGATCAATTACTTACCTTCTCCAGTTCTTTGTTTTAACTATTGTTTTATTCAGTCTAGTATTCTACCATTTATTCCATGTGCCTGTAATTTCTTTGCTAGTCTTTCATGTGGTACCTTATCAAAAGCTTTAGAAAAGTCCATGTAAACTACATCTACTGGAAGGACTTTGTCTGAATAGCTAGTTACCATTTCAAAAAATGTGAGCAGGTTTGTAAAGCAGAACTTATGTTGTGTTGATTTTACTAGGTGAATTTCACTTTAAGATGGTGAATGATTCCCTGCCTTAAGACTATCTCCATGAACCTGCAGACGTGAGGTCAAGATGATCGGCAAGTAATTTTCTGCCGAGCTCTTTCTGCCTTTTTTGAAAATGAAGTGGGGGGGGGGGGACATTGCATACGTCCAATATAGGTAAACTATCCCTTCGTCCAGAGATTTTCTGAAAAGGAGTTTCAGTGATAGGCATAGAGCATCTGCCAGTTCCTTGACAAAATTAGATTGAATGCCATCCACAACTGGGGCTTTAGATTTTGAGTCTTTTTAGTTTGTCTATGCTCTTCCCAATTATGTCCCATGTTATGAGTACACAGTATCCCTTAATTCGTTCTCTTCACCTCCTTCAAACATTTGTGTGGGGTAATGGGATGCTAATAGATAAAATGATACCTGCTTGATGGGATTTTGGGAGTTCTTCTACTCCCCAAGCTCAGCCCGAGGCCAGGCTTGACTTGTGAGAGCTCGGTCCACCAGGCTGTTGCTTGGAGTGGCCCGCAGGCCAATGTGAACACTGATTAAAAGTATTAATTCAAAGAGTTTGCTGCCCTTTTCTTTTCTTTCTCCTTTTTTGGCACACATTTTTGAAAGAGTTCAGTGATGATGACCTTTTTAAAATTTCCCCATTTCACTTATCAGCTTCCTCCAGGAGATGTTCTGCAGTTCCTCTCTCATTCCTTGAAAGTCTCCGAGAAGAATAATCTAGAAAGTCCTTATCATGGACCTTTATGTGGGTTTCTATATTTGTAATCCATCTTATAATATGGTGATCACACAAAATGTTTCCCTTACCTGAATTTGATCTATCATGCCCTCTTCTGATGTTAGTACAAGATCGAGAATCCCGATACCTCGTGTGGGCTCTGCCACACGAGGTAACAAGGTATATTTTAGGAACCAATCATGTTTTTATGTAACTGCATTGTTTTACACTTTTTGGATGTCCTGTGATCATATTATAAAACAGTTGTGTTCTATGTTATGAATGAAGCACTAAAAGTTGTTTTTTGTTTTTAATGTACTGTATCTCTTATCAATGGAAAATTTGGTGTGGTGCAAGAAAATGTTTATTCCAAATGTTTATTCCCTTAGAAAAAAGTTTGGGAACCACTGCCCTCGACCAGTGAGTCGTTCCAAAGGATGTAACCTAAAAGCTGCCTAACTTTCAGGTGTCTATTTACTTCAAGGAGAACAGTCGCATTAGGTGTAAGGAAATTAGCCTCAGCATCTCACCCTGCATAGGAACTGAACATTTTAACAACAATAGGAGAGAATAAATTAGTAAATACTTGAAGAATATACTGTAAAAGAAAGATGAGCCAATCAAGTTTGGTCAAACCATGTACAGTATGTCATACTACAACAGGCCATATAATTAGGTATACAGAAATATGGCAGTAGTATTCATCACCTGTCAAGTTAAAATTGGATACAAATAATATCTGCCAGAATTAAAAAACTGTTTGCTTACTCTAAACTTCTTGTGTCTGTGAAACTGGTAGTTACACAACTCGCAAGCTGGAGCCTTTTTGCACCTTTTGACTTCTAACCATTTCTGAAACATAAAACACATTTTGAACACGTTTCTTCTCATATTTAATTAATTTACATAGATATTATGTCAGCACTGCTGTTTTTCATGCACATTAAACATAATTAAAAACAATAGGTCCTAAAGAAACTTTGTGACAAATGTGTGTTCTGGTCTTTGTAATTTTCCCACTAACAGCAAGAGTGTGATATCAGTATGATATTTAACTTATTTTTTTTATATATACAAGAAGGTACATTGGATTTATGAGGGTACATAACATTGGTGTTTTTACATTCTTGCACAGCCACACTTTTTGGGCAGGTCCTTAATCTAACAGATAATTATTAATAAGTACAGTGTAGCAAAATTTGCATTCAACATAATAACTATGATATACCTGGAAAGGATCTTGGGAGTTCTTCTACTTCCTGAGCCCAGCTAGAGGCCAGGCTCAATTTGTGATAACTTAATCCAACAGGCTGTTGCCTGGAACAGCCTGCAGACCCACATGTCCACTACAGCCTAGTTGGTTCAACACCTCTTGCAAGAACTTTGTCTAAGTTCCTCTTGAATATACATCTTTCTTTGTTCTGGCAATATTTATAATGATTGCTGAGAGAGTGTTGAACAGCTGTGGACCTCTGATATTCAGATAGTGTTCTCTGATGGTGCCAATGGCATCATTACTCCTCACTGGTTCTATTCTATATTGCCTTCCATATCTTTTGCTCTAGTATGTGGTTATTATACTGTGCAAATTTGGGACCTGACCTGACCATCCAGTATCTTCCATGTACATATATATAATTTGATACCTTTCTCATCTCCTTTCAAGAGAGTACATTTTGAGAGCTTTGAGATGGTCCCAATAATTTAGATGTTTTATCTAACGTATGTAATGTATATACAGTAATGTTGATGGCAGGGATTACAATGGTGAAGTTGCATGTCTTGAACACTAATATTGGGGAAGTGGAGTGGATAGCACAAGATACAGTGCAAGTTTGAAGCACAAGGTAGGAAACTATGAGGATGAAATTAGGTAATTTTTGGCTTTACTTTTTAATAAGGCATAGGTTGGGCAGCTTTTTAATTCATTAGGAAGTGAGTTCCATAGGCTAGGTCTTTTTATTATCATAAAACCCTTTACAAGTATTATCATATCCTGAAACCATGGATAGACATAGTCAAAAAAACAACCTCATTATAAGACACCTTGCAAAAGTAGAGGACAAGAATGACCAGGAACTCATTACGGCACTGTTAGAGAAACTGATAGGCAATGAGGAAGACTTAAGTACATACTGTATATCAAATGTTGTGAGCTTAGGTAGGCTGGAAGCAAATATGGAACAAATAATCATTGCAAATTTTGAACACAGAAGGAAGATCATCACACAACTGCAAGCTACATCTAATGGAGCTACATATGCAAGCTAATGAAGCGAATCATATGGGAGGGAATCACTCACTATCTTTCAGTGAACAATCTTGTGAAATCAACACAACATGGGTTTGTTAAAAACAGATCCTGCCTTACAAACCTGCTAACGTTTTTGGAAACAATAACCGGCTACACAGACAAAAGCCTTCCGGTGGATGTAGTATACATGGATTTTGCTAAAGTCGTTGATAAGGTACCACATGAAAGACTGGCAAGGAAATTACAGGTTCATGGAATAAATGGTAGAATACTGGAATGGATAAAACAATGACTGAAACAAAGAAAACAAAGGGGCGTACTAAATGAGTCATTTACATCAATGACAAATGAGAATATTACAAACCACATCATCAAAGTTGTAGATGATACAAAGATTTATGGTAAAGTGGGAAATAATAATGATATTGGAGCCCTACAAAGAGATCTATATTAACTCTACAAATGGTTAGAAGACTGGCAAATGCTTTTTAATACTGACAAATGCAAGAACTTTCATGTGGGGCACAGCAACTCATGCTGCCACTACCAAATAAATAACATTCCATTACAGCAGATTGATGAAGAAAAGGACCTTGGAGTCAAAATCCACCACTCCCTGAATGTTACACAACAGGTAGGAGCAGCAGTCAAAAAGGCTAACCTTGGAATAATCAAGTATACCTTTGACTTAAGGAAAATAAGGTGGTGATTCAAATGTACAAATCTCTGGTGCGACCCCATTTGGATTACTGTATCCAAGCATGGCGATCCCATCTTCTGAAGGACATGGCTGCTCTAGAGAAAGTGCAACACCGGGCAACCAAAATCATTCCAGAGCTAAGTCAACTCTCATATCAGGAACGGTTGAGGGCCACAAAGCTACCAACACTGCAAACCAGGCCAGATCTCATTGAAACTTTTAATATACAGTACTGAACAATTTAGTAGATGTTGATACAAAAAATTTCTTCACATGATCAAATGTAACAAGCAAGGAGCAACGGTTTCAAACTCAACGAGCAACATTGTAGGACTGAGAACAGATGCTTTTTCACAGACAGGCTTATAAACCCATGGAACTGGCTACCCGCCAAAGCCGTAAATGCAAAGACTGTTGAATTTCAAAATCAAACTGGTAAGAGATTATCAAGGCAAATGGGGGTGATCTTCGACAAG
>NC_091181.1:27172903-27177903 GCF_040958095.1 Procambarus clarkii
AGATGTTCGCAATCTTTCAATAATATTAAATTAGAGGAGTATGACAACTTGCCGAAATCAACGTTTGAAAAAGCCCTCAACCTTTCTCTCAGCGACTCACAGTGGAAACAGGCCTTACTTCCTGTCAGACTTGGGGCCCTTGGCGTTAGCATAGCAACACAAATTGCTGTACCAGCATTCCTGTCCTCTTCAGTGGCATCTGACAACCTGGTGAAGGATGCCCTCCGTACCCATCGGCCACTACCTCGCCACAAATATACCTGTATTCGGTGTGAATTGGGGCAGCAAGGCAGAGAGCCACAGCAATTCGGAGGGCCTGCAGTGTGAGATGAGTGCCGGTTGCTGACATTGTGATTGCCAATAGGAAGTCACCTGCATGGGGAGCTGCTACAGCCCTAAGCAGGGCAGTGTCATGAGGTGATGTTGCAGCTTCTAGGTATGTTGCAGTTTTATGGTCGACAATGCGGTGATCCCAGCTGGACTGCTTGCGAGCTTCAGGTGGTGGTGGTGGTTGGGGTGTTGGTCCTGCAAAAAGAGTCCCAGTAGGGAGCCGGTCGGCCGAGAGGACAGCACACTGGACTTGTGATCCTGTGGTCCTGGGTTCGATCCCAGGCACCGGCGAGAAACAATGGGCAAAGTTTCTTTCACCCTATGCCCCTGTTACCTAGCAGTAAAATAGGTACCTGGGTGTTAGTCAGCTGTCACGGGCTGCTTCCTGGGGGTGGAGGCCTGGTGGAGGCCTGGTCGAGGACCGGGCCGCGGGGACACTAAAGCCCCGAAATCATCTCAAGATAACCTCAAGATAAGAACCCATTTGGTGGTGCAGACCGTAAAGCTGGGATCGTGTACCCCTCCCTGGTGACATAAGGATCAGGTAGGATTTCCCTCACCAGGCTGTCAGATGCCACTGATGAGGACAGGAACGCTGGTACAGTAATTTTTGTTGCTGTGCGAATGCCGATCGATTGCCCCTAAGTCTTCTTCTTCTTGATAGTAGGTGCAGTTTGCATGAAGGATTTGTCCTCCCATGACTGCACCAGTACAGATGTTGGGAGAGGCGTTTATGTTGAGGATGATAAGAGATTCAAAAGTCCTTGTTGCGTTGTGCGCAATAGAGGAGCGGCGACTAAAACAGGTGTATGTTAGAGGGAGACTTGCCGCACCGTAGGGCGGTGTGTTGTGTTTATGGCGTCAGCTGATCCTTGGGGGTGCGACGAGGCAGTTGTTTTCTGTGTTTAGCTGTTGGTGGCGCCAGGTATAAATGTGGCGCGAGTCAGATGTGACCCAATTTGTTGGTCGACTGGAGATATTTAGCAAGTGCTTTGACTATTTGGTATTTTTCTTGTAACGAGTGGTCACCGCCTCCTAATATATGCTCGATGGTAAAGGGTATTTTAAGTGAGTTATGTACTTGTTTGAAATTTACTCTGGCACTATAATGTCGGAAGCAGTGAAGGAGATAGTGTTCGATTGTTTCAGGCACCTGACAGTGGATGCAGAGTTCGTTGATGTCTATTCTGTACTTAGAGCTGTGTGCTGCCAGTTTGGTGTGTCCCAGCCTTAATCTGGTCATCGTTATATCAATTTTCAGTTTTTATATTTGACATGTTTCCAAGTTTCCCATTTCTTTTTAATGGACCCATAGTACAAAGGTGAGCATGACGTTTTCCATTTCGTCGCAAAATCTTGGGTGATGGTATTTTTTAAGGCTCCTTTACGTGCAACATGGGGAATTGGATGACCGGTAATGTGAGGCGTGTTGTGCAATGCTTTGGCTAGTTGATCTACTAGTTCATTACGGAGAATACCACAATGCGCTGGGACCCATTGGATAGATGTATCATAACCGTTCAATCGCCCCTAAGTCTGACAGGGAGGCTTGTTTCCAGTGCGAGTCGCTGAGAGGGCTTTTTCTAACATTGATTTCAGCAGTCTATCGTACCCTTCTAATTTAATATTACTGAAAGATGGCGAACATATAAGAAAGTGGGTCAGCCTGGGGAGGGACAAGCATCTGCTGATGAGGTAAAGTTCATCGTGGGCATCAATGTCCTCAATCCTCTCATCCATCCTCTTCAGGTCGGCAATCTTCTTACCTAGGACCTCGTCGATGGGCTTCCCTCCAAGAGGAGCTCCTAGAAGTGTACTGTCCTCAGGGTTGGTTATATGCAGGTTATCAGGCAAAATATAAAATATCCTTATGTTTGTTGTAGTTGATTTAAGGGCGACGACGATCGTGGGATCGGATGCGCCCCGGTGTACCCGGTAAGGGTGAATCGCGAAGTCTGGAAAGGTGAAACGCCAAGCCAAATCGCGAAGTCTGGAAAGGTGAAACGCCAAGCCAAATCGCGAAGTCTGGAAAGGTGAAACGCCAAGCCAAATCGCGAAACAAGTGACGCCAATCACTGGAAACTAATATGCCATGCGGCAAAGAAACGCAGACAGGCAGATGATTGAGGAACCCCAGGAGTCCCTCAGGTGACAAGCACTGACCCCGCCCCACACAGAGAACACAGGGTAGCCAAACCAAAAACTCGGCCCCCAACTAAAACGCAAAAGTTTACCAGTGTTCCCCCGACAGCAGAAGCCGGCCACCCACCACGGCTGAGGGCATACCTCAAGACCCGCCAACCCCCGGCACCTGTCGGCCAAGCCGGCCCCCGAACACCGTCACTCCGCCGGGAGAACCAGCCGGAACACGTAAAAAAAAAAAATCTATCAACAATCCCGTGACCCAAGGTGATGTGTGCGCCAGGCGTCGTACAACCGGACCGTTGAATAAGGATGCCAAACGGCAGTAGCAAAGCCAAAACGTGAAAACAGAACATGATCAGGCGGCTCCCAGGCGGTGTCCTGACGTCCGCTCGTCGTCAAGGTTGAACTAGGAGTCTAAAACATCCTTTATTTGCTCTATTATGCGCTGGTTGGTGGAGGTTATTTCGCACTTGGAAGAGTTCAGGGTGAGGCCTAGGCTTACGGGCTGCTTCCTGGGGATGTGTGTGTGTGTGTGTGTGTGTGTGTGTGGTGTGTGTGTGTGTGTGTGTGTGTGTGTGTGTGTGTGTGTGTGTGCGCGCGCGCGCGCACACGTGTGTAAGAGAAATATATGTAGTAGACATAATAGAGGAAAAATAAATTGGTTAGAAAGGCGGAGTCCAAAAGCTAAGAGCCCGATTCTGCAGATCCAAATAGTAAATACACATTTATTTTATCAAATTTAAATTCAATTATTTTATTCATGAAAAGTACATACATAGATGATTTGCAAACATAATGTTGGATTTACATATAGATAGAGCTAGTACATACAATACCTAAAGCTACTAATACGCATAGCGTTCCGGGCAAGGCGTAAGGGGGGGGGGCGGGGGAATTAGGCTAAAACTTAATAGTAATTGGGATTAGGTATAAATTGTGTTGAAAAAAGAGGAATAAAATAAAAAAAAACGGGGGGGGGAACATGGCAGAAATCATCAATAGTACAAGTTGGATAACAAACAGTATTAAAAAAAAAAAAAAAAAAAAAAAAAACAAGACATGGGTTAACATTTAGGGGGTAAGGTAGGTTACGTGGAGTTAATTAGGTAGTACTTAGTTTTACTCTTAAACTGGTTGAGAGAGGCACAGCCTTTGACATGATTTGGGAAGTCATTCCTCATTCTGGGTCCCTTGATTTGTAGAGCACTTCTAGTTGTATTATTACAACTTGTTACTATTATAAGTTATTACAACTTGTATTTAACAAGGTGGCTTGTTGGAGCCACCGTCTAATATAATACACCAGCCCCGTCAACACCTGCTGGATAATACACCAGCCCCGTCAACACCTGCTGGATAATACACCAGCCCCGTCAACACCTGCTGGATAATACACCAGCCCCGTCAACACCTGCTGGATAATACACCAGCCCCGTCAACACCTGCTGGATAATACACCAGCCCCGTCAACACCTGCTGGATAATGCATAATGGTTTTATCCCATTTATCCCCATGATTTTACCCCATTGGAATTGAAATTGCCCTTCACGCCTCGAAACGTCCATTATCATTATAAATAAAATTATTTACTCATTCACTTGTCTGTCAACCACGTGTCTCTCTACCAGATACTCGTTTACTGTCACACACCTCTCTACCCGTCGCAAAGGTGCCAGGAGACTGTCACCTGGCCGCCTGGCACACACTCACCTGTCCTGGAGTAGGAGGGCACGCGGGGAAGCCCGGAGCAGCGTGGTGTCGAAGCTGCTCTTTGAAGTCCTCGCCAGGTTCCGACCCGCTCAGTGAGGCTGTCTCGATGGCGTTCATCCCCGCCCCCGCTCCACACCTGTAGGAGCATTATGCTGTCAACACTTGCTGGATAATACACCAGCCCCCAACACCTGCTGGATAATACACCAGCCCCGTCAACACCTGCGGGATAATACACCAGTTCACCAGTACCTACTTGGGAGTTCATTATATAACAGAGGAGAACATCCTAAAAAAAACTGGACATACGAACATGATATTCAATAAATAATGAACGAATCCCAAAGTTTGTAAATTGTTAATGTCGCCCTAGCACCCCGCACCTGGGGGGAGGCGCCCCCCAGCACCCCTCGCCTGGGGGGGGGGGGTAGGCGTCCCCCAGCACCCCACGCCTGGGGGCGAGGCGTCCCCCAGCACCCCACGCCTGGGGGCGAGGCGTCCCCCAGCACCCCACGCCTGGGGGCGAGGCGTCCCCCAGCACCCCACGCCTGGGGGTGAGGCGTCCCCCAGCACCCCACGCCTGGGGCGAGGCGTCCCCCAGCACCCCACGCCTGGGAGGAGGCGTCCCCCAGCACCCCACGCCTGGGGGCGAGGCGTCCCCCAGCACCCCACGCCTGGGGACGAGGCGTCCCCCAGCACCCCACGCCTGGGGCGAAGCGTCCCCCAGCACCCCATGCCTGGGGCGAAGCGTCCCCCAGCACCCCACGCCTGGGGCGAGGCGTCCCCCATCACCCCACACCTGGTGGGAGGCGTC
>NC_091181.1:27182903-27189943 GCF_040958095.1 Procambarus clarkii
ATTTATCGCAAATTAAGCCTAAGCCTGGGCCGAGCTTGGAATGTAGAACTACTCCCATAACCCTCTCCAGGTAAACCTTAGCAAGGGCATAAAGAGAATCAATGAAATCATGGCAGCAGATGCAATGAAAAGGCACAGGGGGAGAGAGAGAGAGGGAAACCAGTTCCAAACCTGACAATCCCAGAGGGGAGTGGGGAACCCTCCACAAGCAGTTCAGCTACCCAAGAAAGGGTAGAAAGAAGGACACCCCAGAAAGAAGTGCAACACTCTCACCTTGCACCCCATAGAAACCCTTCCCATCCTGAGCCCTCTTTGTCTGTTATAAAATGCCCACCCTGCCCTAAAATCCTCCTTCCCTTTGGCCCACCATCCCTCCACCCCAGCACCCTCCAATCACTTGTTAACTATCTCAGAGGATAACATTCCCATCCAAGTAATCCCACCCACAGAACAACTTGCTACACCAGTGGAACAGCTGGGAGGGGTGGAGCAGTGTAAGTGAGAATGGACAGAACAAAGTGAGCTTCAATGTACTGTACTCAAACACAGAGAGAATTACAAATAAGACAACATACTTTGGAAGTCACAAGCAGAAAATCCAGATGTAATAGCACTCACAGAAACAAAACTGTCAGGCATCATAAGAAATGGCTGTTTCTGCAATACTACTAATAATAAGGAAAGAGAGGGAAAGAAAAAGAGGGGAATAATGAAGGACAGGAGTGATGACCAAACTACACATCAGAAAGTGAAAGATATAACATTTCGGTTCGTCCTGGATCAAGTCGTGTGAGCTTGATAATGGTCCATGACAGACCAAAATGTGTCGTTTCTTTCACTTTCTGATGTGTGAGTTGATCATATCTTCAGCCATGTTATTGTGACTCATCGTCTGCAGAAGAACAGGAATTTTAAGAGATATCCATTCTGAATTGTGAGGTGTTAAGAGACTACATAACAGGCACTACAGCAATAGGAGGACCAAGGATAATAATGGTAGTAATATACTAATGGTAATATAATACTCCCCCTCTCCATTAAATTACAGAAGTCCCAGGCAGGAGAATACAACAAGAACTTGGCAACAATTAATATAATATAGAAAGCAGGTTCTGTCGTCTGCAAGAAGGGATACAGACTGCTAGTCATAGATGATTTCTACCATGGGAAGGTAGAGTGGGAGAACAGAGAACCAACTAGAAGTACAGACACTTGAAAGCTAAACTATTGGCCGTTGTGACAAGAAACTTTTTAAGTCAACGTGTCAAGGGACACACAAGAATGAGAGGAAATGATGAACCAGCCAAACTGGATATGATATTCACCCTGAATGAGTCAGACATAAGGGAAATCAATTAGAAACCCAAATGGGAATGAGTGACCACAGTGTACTGACATTTAAGAATCTGGTGGAAGCAGGAATAACTTATCCAAGGAAGGAACAACAAAGCAAAGGACTGACATATCGAAGGGGAACTATAATGAGAACATTCATAATTTAGAAGAATTTAGCGTAGGAGAAAAAATATTTCGGATTCCTCTCTATTTCACTTATGTCCTTTAGCTTTACGCGCCTCTCCTGAAAACAAACTATTTAACACAGATGGTACACGAACAAGTGGACATTGGAAAGAGTTTTTTTCAGTGTCAGAGTAGTTAACAAATGGAATGCATTAGGCAGTGTATGTGGTGGAACCTGACTCCATACACAGTTTCGTATGTAGATAGGATAAGAGTCCAATAGGCTCGGGAACCTGTACATAAGTTAACTGATAGTTGAGAGGCGGGACCAAAGAGCCGAAGCTCAACCCTGGCATACACAACTAGGTCAGTACCACGGAGGCACCACACAAGCAGCTCCCTTCCTCTTCTCCTGCACACGTTATTACTACTCTTATACCACTCCTTCACTTTACTTCTTCCTCTCATTCTTCTTTCTTACACTGCCTCCTCTTTTTACATTTCTTTTTTCTACATCTCCTTTCTACCCCAAACACTCCATTCTACTCCTCATACCATTATGCTGTCCACGTGTGCTTGTCTTCCTTATTCTCTCAGTCTTTCCTCTTCCTTCTCCTCCCTTTCTTCATCTTCCTCTTTCTCCTTGTTTTCTTCATCTTCCTCTTTCTCCTCCCTTTCTTCATCTTCCTTTCCTTCCACTCTTCACTCAAGGTGAGCATACAGTGCGCGGATCAATAAGTAGTTTCAGACGCTGGGAATAGTTATGGACAGGTAAATGAGAAACAGGTTCCTGTCGTCACAAAAATGTCGCCGGTCCCGTCGCTGCTGCCGCAGTAACACCACCACAGGTGGAGCCCACACCACACCACAGGCGGAGCCCACAACACACCACAGGTGGAGCCCACAACACACCACAGGTGGAGCCCACAACACACCACAGGTGGAGCCCACAACACACCAAGGTGGAGCCCACAACACACCACAGGCGGAGCCCACAACACACCACAGGCGGAGCCCACAACACACCACAGGCGGAGCCCACAACACACCACAGGCGGAGCCCACAACACACCACAGGCGGAGCCCACAACACACCACAGGTGGAGCCCACAACACACCACAGGCGGAGCCCACAACACACCACAGGCGGAGCCCACAACACACCACAGGCGGAGCCCACAACACACCACAGGCGGAGCCCACAACACACCACAGGTGGAGCCCACAACACACCACAGGTGGAGCCCACAACACACCAAAGGCGGAGCTCACAACACACCAAAGGCGGAGCTCACAACACACCACAGGTGGAGCCCACAACACACCACAGGCGGAGCCCACAACACACCACAGGCGGAGCCCACAACACACCACAGGCGGAGCCCACAACACACCACAGGCGGAGCCCACAACACACCACAGGCGGAGCCCACAACACACCACAGGCGGAGCCCACAACACACCACAGGCGGAG
The DNA here is from genome assembly GCF_040958095.1 of Procambarus clarkii. Lineage (NCBI taxonomy): Eukaryota > Metazoa > Arthropoda > Malacostraca > Decapoda > Cambaridae > Procambarus > Procambarus clarkii. Next base: position 27,185,839 of record NC_091181.1, read on the forward strand.
CCCACAACACACCACAGGCGGAGCCCACAACACACCACAGGCGGAGCCCACAACACACCACAGGCGGAGCCCACAACACACCACAGGCGGAGCCCACAACACACCACAGGCGGAGCCCACAACACACCACAGGCGGAGCCCACAACACACCACAGGCGGAGCCCACAACACACCACAGGCGGAGCCCACAACACACCACAGGTGGAGCCCACAACACACCACAGGTGGAGCCCACACCACACCACAGGTGGAGCCCACACCACACCACAGGTGGAGCCCACAACACACCACAGGTCCAGCTACCCCCGGATAATATTTACATTCTGTTTTCCCTTGGGCGCTGCTGGTGTGTGTGTCCTGCCTGGACCACGGCGGCGCCTTGTGTTGATACAATACTAAGCTTTATGGACACACACACCCATCGGGAGCTGCAATATTTGGATACAAATATCATCCACTCTACCTATAACCCTTTGCTTGGAGAAGGTGGTCCATTATCCAGGCCAATTCTTCAGATCAATTCTTTGAAAGCGTCTCTCCGATATGCTTCACTTTCCAACAATCTAATAACATATTCTTTTACCGACGTCCCAACATTCTTTCAGACATTTTCGCAAATATGACCAGCCGCTTTATATTAATTCCCCAGAGACGGATATTGAAACCGGGGCAGCACTGAGGCTATTCCCTGGTCCATGGCTACTCTAACACGCTCTCTCTCATATATATATATATATACACACACACACACACACACACACACACACACACACACACACACACACACACACACACACACACACACACACACACACACGTTTCATTGAATATGACTGCATATTCTGTATTAATTATTTTCTTGTTTAGGGCTTCTATCCCTCTGACTAGTGCTCTTGCATCTTGGTTTAACTGGAAGAGGAGTTCTCCAAAAGTCGTGTGAGGTGAAGAAAAAGAAATAACTGTTGAATGAATTACATTTATTATAACATTACACAACGTTTCGAACCTACATGGTTCGTTCTCAAGTGATAGGAAATTACATATGTTGGATTTATGCTAATATGGGATCAGGTGAAAACAAGTAGACCAAAACAAATGGGCCAAGAATAAGGCATAAAGGGAAGGAAAAAGTAAGGCATAAAGTATAGAGGCCTTTAAAGAAAAAGGCCATAAATGTCCGATCCACATACAAAGATTAATAAGGTGTATTGGACGTAGCATGTTGAGCAGTGTCTTCTATGTTGGCATTTTCGTGTTCCAGTCTTGTTCTTACTCTCATGGTGGGCAGAGTGAATAGTTCCGTAATTTGGGTATTTATGGTGGAAGGAAGGAAGGGAACTAGCAGGGGAAAGCGCCAAGCCATTACGACTATATAGCCCTTAGAAGGGGTCAGGATAGGGATCTGGGATGGGACGTGGGGGAAGGAATGGTGCCCAATCACTTGGACAGTCGGGGAATGAACGCCGACCTGCATGAAGCGAGACCGTAGCTCTCCGTCCAGCCCAAGTGGTTGGGGGGTTAATATTTGTTATGAGTATGTTCCTCGTTTTTTCCCCGCTTCTGTTAGTAGTTCAGCCTGAAGTGTCAGTGGTGATGACTTTTGTGTTGTCTTCTAACTTATGGATGTCGTCCAGCAGCATTTCAACATGGGGGAGAGGTGGGAGAGGAGGAGCGACATGGGGGAGAGGTGGGAGAGGAGAAGCGACATGGGGGAGAGGTGGGAGGTCGGGGGACAGGTGGAAGTAGAAAGAATGGGAGAGGGGAGATGGAGGGGGAAGTGGAAGAGAGATGAGACTGGGAGATGTTTGGGTGAGAATGGTGGAGCTAGAGGAGGAGGGGGGGGAGGGGGGAGAGAGAGAGAGAGAGAGAGAGAGAGAGAGAGAGAGAGAGAGAGAGAGAGAGAGAGAAGGGAGAGGGGACAGGGGAGCAGTCTGTTTTTTTTTTATTTCCCAATCAGTAGACCCCGCCACAGCCGACCCCCGCCACAGCCGACCCCCGACACAGCCGACCCCCGACACAGCCGACCCCCGACACAGCCGACCCCCGACCGACCGACCCCCGACACAGCCGACCCCGGGACCATGAGTAACTGCCTATGACTGGACGCGTGACTCTGGAAGTGACAACAAGCCCAGACACAATTTTCAGAGAAAGAAATGACGTAGTTAGCTTCGACTTGTGCTTGTAATTGATGCGGCTTCTGGGAATTAGTAGACGCCCAGCTGGTCTTTGTGTGGGGATTATAATGGTGTATTGGTGAGGCGGGAGCGTGAGGGGAGGGACCGTGAGGGAAGGGGGAGGGACCGTGAGGGAAGGGGAGGGACCGTGAGGGAAGGGGGAGGGACCGTGAGGGAAGGGGGAGGGACCGTGAGGGAAGGGGGAGGGAGCGTGAGGGAAGGGGGAGGGAGGGAGACGAGGAAGCAGGGAGAGAGAGTTGAGAGGAGGGAGGAGGGTTATAGGAAGAAGGGAAAGGGGCCAGATTCACGAAGCAGTTACGCAAGTACTTACGAACGTGTACATCTTTCCTCAAACTTTGACAGCTTGGGTTACATTTATTAAACAGTTTACAAGCATGAAAACTTACCAATCAACTGTTGTTATTGTTATAAACAGCCTCTTGGTGCTTCGGAGCACATTAACTGTTTAATAATTGCAAACTCAGCCGCCAAAGATTGAGAAAAGATGTGCAGATTCGTAAGTGCTTGCGTAACAGCTTCGTGAATCTAGACCAAGGGCGTGGGAGGGACTGAGGAAGAGACGATAGGAGGGAAGAGAAGTTCTCATGTTCAGAAGCAACACGAGACCAGCCGTATAGAAGAGTCAATTGAGAATCTAACAAAATTTGTGCCTTGATGGCTTCAGCAGGCTTCAATGACTGATATCAATCGGGTGTTTGCAACAGGTTCTCACAGCTTTACATTCTCGTAACCAACCTTCCTCTGTGACCGCTTGGAAACTTAGGCTGTTAATGCTTACGGCAGTTTCACATTATCATCACAACCTAGTTGATCCATCACCTTATGGATCAATGTATTGAGTCCACTCTTGAAACCTTCTACTTTCGTTCCGGCATTACGTAATTGGCGATTCTACCTTCAATGTGGCTTTTTCTATTTAAAATGGCAACATTTGTCTACAAAGTGCATTTTCACAGTGGATACCCTACACCTCCAACTGTATCCTGGGATAGAAGTGGTGGTGGTGGTAGTAGTAGTAGTAGTAGTAGTAGTAGTAGTAGTAGTAGTAGTAGTAGTAGTAGCAGCAGTAGTAGTAGCAGCAGTAGTAGTAGCAGCAGTAGTAGTAGTAGCAGCAGTAGTAGTAGCAGCAGTAGTAGTAGTAGCATAGTAGTAGTAGTAGTAGTAGCAGCAGTACTAGCAGTACTAGTAACAGTCCCTATTGTGTGGTCTATATGATGTCAACCGACACCATCACTTGCCCCACTATAAGCTAGCACTAACCCATACTATATTATGATCTTAACTAAGGTATTAGAGGTTAGGTTACATGCTTTCGATTCGCTGACAATCATTTACCTTTAAAATATGTTGGTAAAGACTTTTTTGGAGATGTGGTTCGAACACAGGAAGTGAATGAAGCATTTATATGGTATTGTTGGAACGTCAAAAGGTTGAGACAAAGTAATACAACGTCAGGCTGACGCTACAGCCGACGCAAAAGACGTAATTACCAACGTGAACAACTCATTTAACAACAGAAAACAGTGTTGACCAGACACACACTAGAAGGTGAAGGGACGACGACGTTTCGGTCCATCCTGGACCATTCTAAAGTCGATTGTGTCGATCATTCACACAATCAACTTGAGAATGGTCCAGGACGGACCGAAACGTCGTCGTCCCTTCACCTTCTAGTGTGTGGTCTGGTCAACATACTTTAGCCACGTTATTGTGACTCATCGCCTGCAACAGAAAACAGTATTTTCGCACATTAATATTATTATATACAGAATTATAATTTTGTGTATAATTAGGCATAGGGAAGGTTATGTCAGGTCAGGTGTTTTAGTCATGTTGGCAATTATTTTTATGGGTTGTCCTGAACCCTTTGGATTTGATATTACAGTAATGGAAGACCAGTTAGATGT